>NC_072780.1:3166210-3206997 GCF_022539595.1 Amphiprion ocellaris | reverse complement strand
TGCTGATAACTCATTAAATTACTGAAGAAATCTAACATAAAAAGCTGTAAACTCTCAGGCAGCTTTTGCTAAAGTTTGTCTATAATTCTATCATCATGTTCTGGAACCAGGACTCTGCAGAAGTTCCTTCAATCAGATACTTGTGTGTTTCTATTTAAGGCCTCAGGTTTGAATGTACAGCAGAGGCTTAGAAAGGAGTGGTTTTAATGTTTAAATCAGTCCAGTAAATGTTTGGAGTAAAAATGATTAAAATGTTGATTTAGATAGATTTGTGTCAAATAATATTGTAGAGTCTCACTTAAATATATCCAAATGAGTTCAGTGTATTTACATTTTATAGAATATTTGATTTCTTAATCTCAATACTGTAGGGTCTGACCCTAAATATTATAATAATGATGTAAATTTAAATAATATCAAATCAAATTTATTTATAAAGCACTTTAAAACAACCAGAGTTGACCAAGGTGCTGTACAGAAGTGTAAAAACACGATCAAAAAATAAAAATAATAAAACTAAGATAAAAACATGAGAAAAACATAATAAATAGACTAAACAGATTGGACTGCCCATCCCAGATAAAATATATGTGCACATGGAAACAACAAACCTACGTGGTGTGAAATGCCAACGAAAAGAGGTGGGTTTTAAGAAAGGTTTTAAAATTAGACAGTGAGGAGGCCTGTCTGATGTGCAGCAGCAGCTCATTCCAAAGCTTTGGAGCCACAACGGAAAATGCTGGATCCCCTCTGAGCAGCGATGGAGGACCCACTAAGCCCCATATAAAGAGCATTGCAGTAATCTAGCCGAGTGTCACAAAGACGTGGATCACTGTTTCAAAGTGCTGTCTCTGGAGAAAAGGTTTTATTTTTGCCAGCTTCCTTAACTGGAAGAAGCTTGATTTCACCACAGCTTTAATCTGGCTGTCAAACTTAAGATTTGTGTCCACTTTTACCCCTAGATTACTAACTACAGGTTTGGCGTACTGTGCCAAGGAACCCAGATCAACTGGGGGGGTCACGGAGGTGCCACCAAAGACCATCACTTCAGTCTTTTTCTCATTAAAATTGAGAAAGTTTAGGGACATCCAGGCCTTGAGGTCGTCCAAGCAATTTAACAGAGGCTTGAGGGAAAATGACTCGGCCTTTTTGAGGGGGACATAGATCTGGCTGTCGTCAGCATAGCAGTGAAATGAAATACTTCCTGAGAATGGAACCAAGTAGGAGAAGGTATAAAGAAAATAAAAGGGGGCCCAGCACCGAACCCTGTGGGACCCCACATGAGAGAGGAGCAGTGGAGGACACAGAGTCACCAAGTCTAACACAGAATGTCCGATGGGACAGGTAGGACCTGATCCATTTCAGAGCCACTGATCTCCACCCACTGCTCCAGACGACCAACGAGGATGTCATGATCCACTGTGTCAAATGCTGCAGCTAAATCTAAAAGCACAAGGATTACGTAGTGACCAGGGTCAGTAGCTAAGACAATGTCGTTCAAAACTCTTAAAAGGGCCGACTCTGTGCTATACAATCTTTTAAAACCGGATTGGAAAATCTCAAGAATATCTTGTTCATTTAATAAGTCCATGAGCTGGGAGTAAACAATGTTCTCTAAGATTTTGGAGAGGACCGGTAAAGACGCCAACAATCTCTCAACATTTGAAAAGACACTTCCAGTTTATTTTTTTTCCACTTGAACTCAGCTCTGTGACACTCCCGTCTGGCAGTGCAGGTTGTTTGATTCAACCAAAGCTCTGGTAGAACGTTATGCTTCCTGCTCTTTAATGGGGCCGCAGCGTCAATGGCAGTTTGACAGGTGTCAAGAAACTGAGAGCTGAGAGCCTCTGCATCATCACACACAGGATTAGGAGTGATGCAGTTCTGACTGAAAGCGGCTGAGAAGCCAGCAGCAGTGGAAGACTTAATAACCAGGCATCTGTGAGCAGCAGTGGAAGAGTTAATAATCTGGCATCTGTAAGCAGTAGCGGGAGATTTAACTGTGGTACCACATACAGCAGCTTTGAAAAGTATAAGCATATGATCAGAGAAGAACGCTTCACAGACCTCCAAGTTAAAAACAGGCAGACCATATGACAAAACAAGATCAAGTGTGTGACCATGAACATGTGTCGGGCCCAATACAGACTGTACAAGATTAAAAGAGTCAATTATGTTTAAGAAATCTCTCGCCAAGGGGATTTCCAGACAACATACATGAATATTAAAATCACCGATAATCAGGACCCGGTCATATTTCGATGATGTCAGCCAAGAACCCAGAAAATTCTGTTAAAAAGTCTCTGCTATATTTAGGAGGCCAATAAACTACAGCACACAGCACTATGTGTGAGCTCAAACAGACTAAATTCAAAGCTGGTGAAGGTCGATGACAGGAATGTCTGTTTACATTTAAAATCACCTTTAAAAACAGTTGCAATTCCTCCTCCTGGACCAGATGTCTGTGGAGAATTAAAATAGCAGCAGTGGACTCACCAACACTCAGCCAAGTCTGGGTAACAAAGAGGAAGTCCAGTTCTCTGGAGGTGAAGAAATCCTTCAGGATGAATGTTTTATTATGGTTTATTAACCAGGCCAAACCTGGCAGGAGCTGGCGGGTCTGGGCGAACAGCTGACTGGGTTCCACGGAGAGGCCGCAGGTTCCCCGGATCACCCAGCGGGGACCGCGGGGGAGAAACACGTCATCCGAGCCGGCCACCGGTACCAAGCAGGCAGCGACAGGGTCCAGGGAACATCAGGAGACACCAAGGCGAGGCACCGCTCCACATTCTCCATGAACAGTGCACCAACCCGGCCCTCAGCTCCACCACACACCCGCCCCGCTTTCCCCGGAGCCGGCGGCGTTTTCACCAAGGGAGTGGCACTGTCGTACGGCAGAGGCATGTCGGGATGTCCGGTAGGAAAGGAGGCAGAGATTTCTGTCCATAAAGATCTAAACTGACTAGATCTTTAGAGAAGATTCCCAGATTTAGCAACGTTTGACGATCATACACCATCAGACAGTTGACTTCATGTGCAACAAGTGATACAAACAGCACAAACACAGAAAGCGTTCGGAACAGCTGGATCAGCTGGAACAGCTGGAACAGCTGGATCAGCTGGAACAGCTGGAACAGCTGGATCAGCTGACGGCACACCTCACACACTGGCGCCATCTTGGAAACTGCAGAGACTATGTGCTGAGGAGGAAGTGGAAGCAGCTCTGAGGAGAGAGGGGTTTGTTATAAATAATGAGCGGTTGCTCTGCAGGGATCATCTTAAACCTGATGACTCTGACAGGGCTGAGCAGGTTTATCAGCTTAGACCTGGTGTTATTCCATCAGTGTTTAACTTCTCGGCTCATCATGGAAGAGGAGGAGCATCGTTGACAAGGATGCAGCAACTCAGTTTTATTGAGTTTCATTATTTTCATGAAAATTTACACTTTTACTGTTTCTTTATAGTCAACCCACTGTGACCCAATGCACACTTATTATTCACCCTACTTGTGTTCGTATCTAAATAAATAATAAAAATCTGCTTGTATTCCTGCTTTCATGCTATTAGCATTTATATGCTCATTATATGTCAATTATGTGTATGTCTAAGTATTTTAAATAATTTTTGTCATGTTTAATGATTAAGTTCAATGTACCTGTTTCTTGTAAATGGCAATAAACTGTATTCTGTTCTATTCTGTCTCCATGGTATATGTATATAACAGCCTATAGCTATAGAGAGAGATAAATAAATATAAATTATTATTTGATTACCTTTAGTTGTACATTTCAATGGCGTTACGTAGCATGTTAGCATAGCATTCATTCATTAGTCTGATGTTTAATGGTTGTTGGTAGCACTTTGCTAGTTTACATCAACCTGGCAACTTTACAACCAAGCAAAAAATACCCTTTTCTCTTCTCTGTTTGTACATTTGCAGTTTCAGTCAAGTTTTCACCTGCC
Source organism: Amphiprion ocellaris (assembly GCF_022539595.1). Lineage (NCBI taxonomy): Eukaryota > Metazoa > Chordata > Actinopteri > Pomacentridae > Amphiprion > Amphiprion ocellaris. Next base: position 3,203,034 of record NC_072780.1, on the reverse strand, counting down.
ATCCATGACACGTTAAAAAAGGAGCAAGGCGCTCGCTTCCTGGCTCGTGAAAACCGAGTTTGGCTGGCTGTTAAACTGCTAACATACAAGCTGTATATAACACGTAGTGAGAACAGTGCAGATAGATAGATAACTAAATAGTGTTCATTTTTGACTGCAGTGTTCAGTTATCTATTTGAATGTGCTCGTTTTGTCTAAGTTTATGAGGTTCTACTGAATTAACTAGACAAGGATGAACAAAACCAGATGTTCAAAACCGTCTTTTATTGAGGAATTGACAACATTTGACACCTTTTTATTTGCAGGACAAACACTGTAGAAACTGTAGGACACTGTCAAAATAGTACTTTCCGTTTTTAGCTTTAAAAAAGTGTCCGCATTGACGTTTATCATTTGTATGACAAGAAAACTGAACAGAGCAGGACGTCCCTTAAAATCCAAAGTTGATGCGGTTCAGTTAGTTCTGGGTCAGATCATTTGTGCAAGCAGACAAGAAACAAAAGACAATATTAAAATAATACTTAAAACTATCCCGTCTTTAGAAGTTCCCTTTTTCTTTATATTGTGCAACACTTTACTTGTTCAATAGCGGTTCCCTGGTTATTTTACCATCACATTAGATAGATATTTCCATTTGTCTTCCTTCGAGAAACATCAACAAGTACAACAGGCAGCGATAAACAGCCAACAAAAAGCAAACAGACAAACAAACATGAAGGTTTCTAAAAGGCCTGAGATCTCTAAATGCGATGGGAGGTAAAGAGTCTGGTGGAGCAGTAAACACTAACATCTCACTGCCACCCTCTAGTCGTCTATCGGGGTTTTTTTAGCACCGTCGCTAAAGGCAGTGTGTCATAGCACTTTGGTAATGAACATGAAAACACTGAGGCATGTCGGGAAAGTTTAAGGCTTAATCTACTGAAGCTCTAAAGCATGACGGAGACAACATACATGATGGACACGCCAATAAAAAGGGCTAGAAAGATAGAAATGACTGCATCATCAGATGAGCAGGGCAGTGAGTCTGTACATGTAGAGGCACTGTTGTGTTGTTGTTGTGGTGTTGTTGAGGTATGTGTGACCAAACGGACACACCGACACACTGTATGTATGAATGTGGCCTTCAAGGTAACAAACCAAGATTTTCAGACAAATTAAAGGGGCACTCCACCAAATTTAGCTTTCTGGAGCTCATGAGTGGCAGCAACAGCAATGATCTCGTTGGGATTAATACGGTTTAGGACAAATTTGTACTTTCAGTAAAAAAAATTGCATTCAAATGTAGAAAAGGGAGGCAAGGATCAAAGGAAAAGTAATATTTTTCTGGGACTTGGCTCAGAATTAGTCAGGATATCTCTGCACCAACACATAATTCAGATGAAACCAAATTCTTCACCTTTTGGTGCTCAAGAATAAATTACAATAGTTTCCCTTTTAATCAGTTTCCATACACACTGATAACTTCTTACCACATGTTGTAAAAGGATTTAAACAGGGATAAAGGTGCAGATAAATGTAATTTTTAAAATTTAAATAGTTGTTTTTAATCAAAATGATCTGGGACTTGGTAAAAGGCAGGTTCTTCTTTGGCTTCATTATAAACAGAGTTAAATGTTATTTTAATTTCTAACTCGACAATGTTTCAGTTTGCTGTTGCACTGTGTTCAAAGACACTTTTAATTTGGCCACAATAAATACACTGCATCATGTTAACCGTTTTATCAGATCTCAGTGTCCCACGGGTTGAGATGTTACTTGTTTTGATGGCACAGCTTGAACAATTTGTGGGCAAAAACTCAAAAAACAAAGTTCAGTGGAGGGAAAGTTGAAGCTACTGTTTACTTATGTTCCCTAAACACCTCCCAAGCATTGAGCCCAGAGAAGCCTCTAGACTCCACTAAGTTCCTGCAAAGTAGCAGCCCTGACAGGTTTGTGACCAAAAATGACTTTAAGAAAAGTGAAAGAAACCATTTTAAAGTCAAAGTGATTTTATCTAACAGGATTCAGACAAACCTGTTAAACATCACAGATCTCTGGTCGCTCTCTAAAGCCCTGCAGTAAAGTTTAGCTAAATTGACAGAGTGCTCCTTTAAAGTTTGATTTGCATTTCTGTTGTATAAAACATAAAATCAGTTTTAACTCCTGAACACTCACAGAGCTGCTGCCGTATTTAGAAAGGATCGTTCTGAATCACATTTGGCAAACTGTACATTCTGTAAACCACTTGAAGACATGAATGCCACAGCAGCTTAAACTGTATGAGAGTGTGCACGTTGGTTTTTCTCTCATATATTTGGGTTTATCATTTGTGGAGTGCACATGAAGAGAAGCGTAAATGTTAAGGAGTTAAATCTGCAGCAAGTTTAGAAATTCTGTAAAAATGATTCAGCACACGGACGACGTTGTGCTGCAACAAAATGAGGTTTAGAATAAATACTGAGTAGTGTGACATTTTGGGAAACGCATTTTAGATTAATACCAGCCAGAAAGGGGTTAGCTTAGCATAGCATAAAAACTGAAAACAGGGTGAAACAGCTAACCTGGTTCTGCTCCAGGAAGTAGCTGCATCCAGCAGCAAGGAATAGACCAATACATTAAAATAAAGCCAATTATTTTACGCTTAGCTCTTCATACAGGATAAATAACTAAATTTAAAGTATTAATTGGTGCATTTATATGGAGGACTAAAAGTGCCAAAATTAAATAAATAAATACATCATTAAATAATTAATTAAATATGTCATTAATTAATTAAAATTGGAATTAAATATTTCATTAATTAATTAAAATTGGAATTAAATATGTCATTAATTAATTAAAATTGGAATTAAATACTTAAATGTGTTATTAAATAAATATATCATTAAATAATTAAATATGTCATTAATTAGTTAAAATTGGAATTAAATATGTCATTAATTAATTAAAATTGGAATTAAATACATAAATGTGTTATTAAATATGTCATTAATTTATTAAAATAACAATTATTTTAAGTAAAAAACATATTTCATTATTTCACGATTTAATTAATTATTTCATGGTCCTTGTGTTGCAGTGGATCATGAATTAATTTTATCTGTCAACCTCGCCCGTCAAAGTCCGTGGGCGGGACTAACGTGAATCTAGTCTAATCCACTGCTTTTGTCTGCCTTGAAACCGGAAGTAGAAGTCTTTCTAAACATGGTGGCTGTGTAGAGGGAGAGTCGCTGTGAACTTTCTAGAGAGTTGGTGAGAGATCTTTTAGACCTTGCAGAGTATGTGGAAGCAGGACCTGCTGACCGCGAGCATGTAGCGTGTAAAGCAGAGGAATTTATTGAAGTTGTTGAAGTTATTTCCGCACTTTCCGACCAAGATGTTGACCGTAGAGTGACTGCAAATTTAGAGGAAGTACTCCGCCGGTTTTCTGGTACCAGGGTGCAACAGGAGCACACACAGGGACCAGGGCGTTTGACATACCGAGGGAAGTTCTGGAACATCACGTTCTTTGTGGATTACCAGCCTGTCAAATTGCAGCGATGCTCGGAGTGTCGAGCGCTTTTCCTTTAGGACCTACTCGGCGCGGCACGGCTCCGCTCGTCTTTGTTTAGCCGCGATTCCACAAGCATCTACTCGGCACGGTACGGCTCGTCTCATCTTTGTTAGCGAGCGTTTCCATACGGACTAATATTCAGCACCTTCTCGGCTGAGGTTCCCAGCGAGCTGAGATGAGCCGATAATGTGGCGTTTACATAGTGCAGGCCACTGATTGGACAGGGAGTGACGACACAGAGCAACTTCAGCACGAAAACAAAATCCTGCATTAAAAAATGACTGTAAACAGCGACGGTGTGCATTGCTCTTCACGAAACTCTCTGTTCTTCATAATTTTAATGTGACAGCCAGACCTGTACCGTGGGTGAATGAAGAGGTCGAGACTTTGTCTTTGGTGGTGGACCAAAGAATACAGAGAGAGCTGGACGGAGAAAGTTTATCAGGAGGTCTCTGAGCGGATGGCCGCTCACATATACAGTAGACTGTATATAAAGAGGACAGAAGCAGTGTAGGGAGAAGCTGAAAAAGCTCAAAAGTGACCATCGGTCCACCCAGGACCACAACGGCCGGCGTGGGTCAACCAGGAGGTGTTGGAAGAGGTTTCATGGAAGCTATTTACTGGCACCGCACCGGCGAGCAACAGGAGGGAGACTCAGCCGCTGCATTGTTGGAGACGTTCGAGAACGGTGAGTGTTTTGTGACTTCAAGAAACTTATACATCATTTATTCCATTGGTGGCAAGCTTCTTTTAAGCAAACAAGTATTTTTAGAAAGTAACGTCGTTGTCTCCTGGAGCAGACAATAAGATAGCTAGTTAGCCATCGGCGCTAACTCCGTGCTCTGCTTGTATTTCGTGCTGCTGTTTCTAACGTTTAGCTCTCAGAAGCTAATACTTCAGTCAGCATGCCGTGTTTTTCTTGTACTTAGAGTGAGTGTTTATTTCTGTTCAAGAATCCCTTTCCACATGCGAAGCCTACTCCACCTCCGTCGCGGAGCCCCCGGCTGCCCTGTCTCTTCTCCAGCACCAGCAGCAGCTCCTCTCCAGCACCAGCTTCGACACCGACCCTGTCAACAGCACCGTCTTATCACCGGTAAGACACGGTAAACAGAGAGCATGGTTGATTTTCGCATTATTATTATTACTACAGGTGTAAATGCCTGCAAGCATGATCAGAACAGTGAGACCAACGACCAAGAATTGAGGCAGGTGTAAATGCAAACTGTGCAGCAGCCAGCTCAGGAACGCCTGATGAAAGCTACATGTAGCTACAGTGACACATAAACAGAACACATGCAGCTGCATTTATTTTCCATTGACTTAACAAGTAAGTCACTCTAATTAATTTACGTTCTGGTGCAGTGTAGTATTGCAACCATTCTTCTTATAGTCACTAGGTAGCTGTGAAACTGAATGAAAATATACATAAAAATGAGAAAACACAGCTCTTCTTAGCAACTCCAAAATGTGCACAGGATGAAATGAAGTTCACACCACGTCGTTTTTGTTTGTGGTGGAGGAGTTACTGCTTGTGCTTTGGTTAAAGCGAAGAGTGCCAGAAGTTTATTAAAGTATCAAAGACATGATCATGATTGAAAATGGATGGATGGGTGGCTAAACACATCACATCATAGCTGTGGAGTCCTTCCAGCTCCTGGGGACTACAATCTCTCAGGACCTCCTGAAAAAGGCTCAGCAGAGGATGTATTTCCTACAACAGCTGAGGAGACATGGCCTGCCACATGAGCTGTTGATCCAGTTCTACACTGCAGTCATCCGATCTGTCCTGTGCACCTCTGGATCAACCACACAGCAGGACAGAAACAGACTACAGCCCATAGTACGGACTGCAGAAAACATCATCAGAGACCCCACTCACCCTGGACATTTGGACTACAGAGCCCTGTACACAAAAATCACCACTACTGTGTTTATAGCAATTACCATTTTGCTAATGTGTTCATACATTCCAGTCTAGCTGTACATTTCTGTTTATATTGTGTTCTATTTTACTACTATTTCTTTTTCCTCCCTGTTCCTCTTTCTATAGTTTATTTTTTATTATTCTCTTCCATATTCCTAGGATGACACCAACAGCCGAAACCAAATTCCGTGTATATTGTGTACTTACTTGGCCATTAAAGCTGACTCTGATCACTTTTCTGTCTTTGGTCTAGGCAAGAGGAAAGGGGGCCACAGAAAATTGGACCTTCCTAGCGTACTTGTGGAGATGCAGGCTGAGGAGGAGTGGAGTCATGCCCAGCATGATGAGAACATCTGGTTGCTCCTCAGCGAGGCAAGAGAGAATGAAGCGGCCTTGCAGCGGGAGGAGATGGCCCAGAATACTGCCTTCAACCAGTCATTCCTGGGTGTGCTGGGGCAGCTGGGGTAGCTGGGTAGGCAGTGGGCAGCCGGCGAGTGTGAGCGAGTCCACCTCCCATAGACTTGAGATTTACAAGTGCTGGTCATATAATTAGAATATCATGAAAAAGCTCGTCTTTTGGACAACTGTCAGGTCAGCAGTCTTCCCCATGATTGTGTAGCCTACAGAACTAGGCTGAGAGACCATATAAAGGCCTTTGCAGGTGTTTTGAGTTAATTAGCTGATTAGAGGTGTCTTCAATATTGAACCTTTCTACAATATTCTAATTTTCAGAGATACCAAATTTGAGATTTTTGTTAGTATTCAGGTATAATCATCAAAGTTAAGAGAAATAAACATTTGAAATATATCAGTCTGTGTAATGAATGAGTATAATATACAAGTTTCACTTTTTGAATGGAATTACTGAAATAATGAACAACTTTTTTCATGATATTCTAATTATATGACCAGCACCTGTAGTTGTATATAGTTTTACTTTTAGTCCTCCACTGTAGGAGAGGCCCACCACAGTTTGTACTTTGCACATTGTAAATAGTTTTGATTTTGCTGCTGACTAATAAACTATTTTGTGACTTATGTGATTGCATCATAACTTCTCATTTTGTCTGTTAAGACACTGGTAGGAAAAGAGTCAACAGTCTGAACCAAACAATTCTATATTCCCTAATAATGTATTTGTGTTTAATGGGATTTAACATGTTTTAACACAAACTCCTTTATGGTTCATAATTCTGGTGACTGAATTACACCAAAGCAATACTGATTTATCAAACTGGAATTTTCTTAAAACAGCTGTTTTAATGTTTTGGCGTTTAATTTTTTATTTAATCTTGCTAACCTTCACAAACAAACAATAGTATAGACACATCTACAAAAGTTTATTGTCAGAATTGCATTAAAGAAAACAATAGCGGTCCGGGGACCGAAAAACAGAAGTATAACAAGAAGAATAACTTTGCATGACACGTAGTGCATCAGTGCATCCTGTACATCTCTGTCCTCCTCCTCTACACCTTGTGCCACTGCAGGCTCATGTGCTGCTGCTTCAGGTAAATCCCATGAAGTCTCATCAGAGAGCATCTGAAACACATACACAGCATACATATTTTAATACCTAATAGCGACAAACTGCAGCCATTACAGGGTCGTTCACAGGACTGATACACGATAGCTAGCGAACTAGCATTAGCTTACCCTCATATGTCGTCTCGTTCATATCCTCTTGTCTTCGGCTTGATACTGCTTTATCGCCTCCCAAACTCTCCTGTGTGTCTCCTCAGTGTTTCGACTCGTCGCTCTCAGCTTTCTCCGACTCTTCTATTACTCTGAATCTGACAGAAAGCCACAGACCGAGCAGCAGGTGTACTATCGCCTCCATGTACATTGTTGCATTGCGTTTGTGTCGCACAGAAATGACGGTAAGGGACTTTCGGACCGCCGTGCTATGACGACTCCACCCACGATGAGGTGGTTCTCAATGTAATGGAAAAACAACTAAACCGAGACGAGCCGTGGCGCGCCGAGTAGATGCTAAAGGAAATGCTAAAGGAAAATTTGTCTTGCACCGCATGTATCAACATTTGGGAAAGAGGACCGAGTCTTTAGCGGTTGCTAATAAAGTTTTGTTTTATTGAGTATCCAAACCAACGTAGAGGTGAATAGCGCCACCCAGTGTATCGGAATGTGTTCACAAGCTCTGCGTCAATCCATTATCTGGAATCGATTTGCCTTGACTTGATGTGCAGGGTAACCAATCAGGTGTTAGGATCCGCCCACCGACTTTGACGGGCGAGGTTGACAGATAAAATTAATTCATGATCCACTGCAACACAAGGACCATGAAATAATTAATTAAATCGTGAAATAATGAAATATGTTTTTTACTTAAAATAATTGTTATTTTAATAAATTAATGACATATTTAATAACACATTTATGTATTTAATTCCAATTTTAATTAATTAATGACATATTTAATTCCAATTTTAACTAATTAATGACATATTTAATTATTTAATGATATATTTATTTAATAACACATTTAAGTATTTAATTCCAATTTTAATTAATTAATGACATATTTAATTCCAATTTTAATTAATTAATGAAATATTTAATTCCAATTTTAATTAATTAATGACATATTTAATTAATTATTTAATGATGTATTTATTTATTTAATTTTGGCACTTTTAGTCCTCCATACATTTAGAGGGTCTGATGTGCAGATTTTATCACCTTCAGACTCTCCGTTTGCTGCTGTTTCCAGTTTTTGTGTTAAGCTAAGCTAAGCTAAGTGGATGAGAGCTCAGTGGATTCAGCTTTACCGTGCAGGAATGAGGGCGGAGAACAAAAAACTTATTTCCCAAAATGTCAATCTACTCTTTTAAAAGTGACCTAAAAAGACAAAAATTAAACTCCAACAACAAAAACCTCCTCAACAGAAAGTAAAACTGAGTTTACGTCCTCTGTGAGGCTCTTCCACGCTGGTCGTGGAGGTGAATCTTCACACATTTTGGAGGTTAGAAGCCTACAAACTGTACAGTATGTATGTGATGTGTGTGTCTGTGTGTGTGTGTGTGGTTTCGTTCTAGACCAACCACTTCTCCATACATGTGTGGAACACCGTCTCGTTGGAGTGCCACCAGACGTGTTCGACGCCAGGAACTGAGCAGATGATCAGATCTCCTCGAGCCGCCAGCGTCTTCAGGCCGAACACGTCTCGTAGATACAACTGGAGGACGCAAAACGGAGCACAAGTTAGTGTTTAGTTGCACTCTGGACACCAAAAACATCTATCAAACACATCAACAGCCCCACAAACACACACAAAAAAGAAGAAAAAAGTTGCTCTTAATGGATTTTGTTGCTAATTCTAGTATTTTTGTCTTATAATTGTTAAAAATCGAGCTTTAATTCTTATTCTTGATCACTACAGCTGCAATCAGAGAACATTTTAACATGGATTTGTTCACATTATGGCGTCGTTTATGGGCACCAACAAATATTGTTTCCTTGTCTGAAAAATATCCAAAAATTCAGCAAAAAAAATTCCCCAAATTTCTGAAAATTTGCAAAACCTTCAGGAAGAAAATTCCAATAATTCCTTAAAAGTTTTTTTTTTAAATCCCCCAAATTTGGCAAGAAAATTCTTGTAAATATTTTCAAAAAATGAGTAAAAATCTTCCAAAAAAATCCTAAAAATATCTAAAGTGATTCCATATATATCAGTAAAACTTCTAATATTTTCTTAAGAACATTCACATAAATATGTTCTTAAGAAACATTTTTAACATTTCTTTTTTCCTCACCAAAAAATAAGATTTTCCAAAACTGTTGAAAATGTGGACATCAGAAGTTTCACTGTGAAAATATGTATTTTTTTCCACATTTTCAAACTTTAAAACGGGTCAATTTTGACCTGCAGGACGACATGAGGGTTAATAATGTAAAGTCGTGTGTAAGACTAGATCTTCAGGTATTTTACTGATGGGCTCTTGCAGATGCAAAACACAACTAATAACTTGAACAAAGGTAAGAAAAATATCATAAATAATAGTAATTTGTACTGATGAGTCATGGAAAAAAATATTAGTCCACCCTTGTTTTCTTCAGTTTCTTGTCCATTTTAATGCCTGGTACAACTAAAGGTACATTTGTTTGGACAAATCTAATGATAACAACAATAATAGCTCATAAGAGTTTCATTTCAGAGCTGATATCAGACGTTTTCCATGGTTTTCTTGATAATAACCAAAATCCCTTCAGGTCTTCCATCAATATTTATGGCATTGTTCTGCCAAAAACAGCTTTTAGGATTCCATGTTTTCTTTTCTGCCTGTTTTAGTCCCATGATCCACTCAGGAGTTAGTACTGATTCATAACCATTGTTTCTGATGACAACGGTGGTCTAACAATTGTTTCGGATGATTGTAAAGAGAAAAAGTTGTTGTTGTGTGTCTGATTTTAACTCACGTCTTGGTGCTGCATCTCAACAACTGTCTCGTTGTCGTCATAGAAACCAAAGTGACTGTAAGATAAAAAAGTGTGTGAGCGTCACATGAGAGTCATCAGATCATCAAGAAAAGACACTTTTTAAACTCCTTTTTAAGTTAAACTACATCCTGAACCCTTCTCTAAAATAGCGAGTAAACAAAAGCAACAACTAAAAAGAATAAACAAAAAATAAAGCAAGGAAAGAATAAATGCAGCCACACAGTTAAAGATTAAACCAGTGGTGAATAAACAGACTGAGTTGTTAACAGCTGCATCAAATAGTGATTTTTCCCTCTAAATGTCTCACATGGTTTCATTTAAATGATCCAAAATCTAAAAAAAAACACAGAAGAGAGATCAAAGTGAAAATTTAAAACAGATCTGTGCTTCACATGCTTTTATTCTTTTTCTTTTCTTGACCATTTTAATTCTTTTCTGATTGTTTTACTGCTCATACTGATGCAGTGTTGGATTTTTACGTTGCTGTTTAAGTGATACTTCCTCTGCAGAAATAGAACTGGTTTTAATTTAGTCTCCCAGCTTTGCATGTTGTGAACTCACTGTTTCCATCTGTGTTGAATTAGAAAAAGGGAGAAGTTTTGCTGAGCAGACACTGTACAGGTCAGATATTCTGTCTTTAAATGATCCAAAAGCTGCGAACAGGGAGTTGATATCACAATTTGGGGAATTTCTGGAACTTTAGGAGACAATTTTCAGATAAAATCTGAAAAAACTGCAGGTATAAGAATAAGATTTGCACGAGGGGAGAAATTTAATATGTAGCTGCTGAAAAGAGGTAAAAATCCTTCCATAAAGAAGTCCTGCCAGTAAAGAATCACATTATCCAACAGAAAATGTGAAAGAGAAACTCTTAGAGGAGGCTGTAATGGTGGACTGAGTCTCATGACGCTGGAAAATTGATGTAAAAGGAGAAAACTGCAGCAGCTGAAGAATCTGTGAAGCGGAAAGATAAATCTCTCAGCTGACTAACATGGACGACTGAGATGTTTTGGCTTTCAAAAGAAGAACTGGACGTTTAATCAGCCTGGTTTCTCAGTTGATTCTTCACCAATTTAATGCATAAAATGTCATCCTGACATTGAGTGAACCCTGTGTTGAAGTCGAGTCACGCATGTCTGAAAATTCTGTAAAACGGATTTTAAATGGCGTCAGTCAGGATGAAAACAAGCTGAACCACCAGAGGATGAACCGACCTCGACTGCCAAGGAGTGATGACTCCATCGTCTGGGCCTCCGATCAACACCAGCTTCTGGATTTTCAGGAAGTTCTTCTTCCACTCTGGTTTGCAAAAAACAAAACACAGTGAATGAAAATTAACCATTTGATAACAAAACTGAAGTGTGGAGTCATTAAGCCAACATAAATTCAATCTAACATGAAACATGACATAACATGAAATCTTCAATAAAAAATTACGTTGCGCTGAGCACAGGCGTGTGTTCTGCATGTGTACGTTATGTACGGATACCGAATCATGTGACCTAAATATGTAGCAAGTGGTGGGAATTGATGGGACTCAGAAACACCCCCACAATTTAATCAGTTGTTCTTTGAATCATTTCCAGTAAGTCCTCAGTAGTGGATTTGTAGTAGGATCACAATCACGTGATCATCAGCAGGCAGCTGACGTAGTGTTCACTTGTTGTCATGGTTACAGTGATGCTGTGCCGCTATCTGGCAATGATACAGAAATCTTTAACAAATCCGTGGATCCAGACTATAAGCTGCATCACTGCCAAAATCTAATCACTTGGTCCTTGTGTCATTTCTGACCTTCCCTGAGAATTTCATCCAAATTCGTTGGTCTCTTTTTGAGTAATGTTGCAAACAGACAGACAGACGGACAGATTCACAGACGAACGTACGTCGATTGTCACATAACTCCGTCGTTCCTTGGCGGAGTAAAAAGTCTGCTAAAAAAAATGTACAATAATGTATAAATTAAAGGAGTTTTAAAGGAATTCTTTTCATCCAGCTACATGTATGAAACTATGACTGACTGTCTTAGGGTTGGACCCGAATATCCGAATATTCGGTCGTTATGGTGGTATCCAAATATTAATTTTGAAATCTGAATATTCAGACCCCCACCCCGCCTCCGTCGGACAACGTTGCACGATCTGAATATTTGGCTTTTCCCTTCGTCTACCCGTGCATCCACCCTGGAACCCAGAAGCTGCTATTCGGGCCAGCCCTAGTCTGTCTGCTGTTTGGGTCTAGAACTTGTGTAAATGTTGTGTATTCTTGTTTTCTACCATCTGATAAGTCGTGTCACTGAGAGTTCATGAATTTGTTGAGCATCCTGTCAGTTTTACTTAAAAATTCAGCACTGTCCTAACTTTTCAGGCTGAAGCTTTAGATGACAATGATTTATAAATGATCCAGATTATCTCCTGACAGTTGATCATTTGCTCTAGAAGTCACCAGATCCACCCTGGTCACTGTTAGTTCATGAAGATAAACATGAACCCGCTGACACTTTGTAACTTATTGATGAGTTCTGACTCCACTGACCTGTTGAATTTGGATTTGGTCTCTCGCTGTTGAGTAAAGCCAGATAATCGCTGCTGTTCACATACAGGTTTCTGTGGTGAGGGTCTGGAGGAGAAACAGCAAGGAGGTTAAAACACTGGATTCTGAAGCTTTCATTTAGTCGTTTAACCCTCTGAACTTCAGCAAATTATGGGATTATTTCTGCTTCTGTCACATTTTTACTCACTGTGGGTTCATTTTTCACTGCAATATAAAATCCTCTATGGAAACAACACAACCACGGCGAGAAGAACTCAAAACAACCATGAGAATAAAGTAGTAAAAGTAGAATTTCTTTGATATGTTACATAGTTTAGATAGTTTAATACTTACATATTCCCTACTCTGTATAAACACAGCCTGCAGTTCAGTCTAAAAATAATTTTTTGTCACAGAACTGTTGGTCTCAGTTGAGTCACTAATGGCTTCTTAGTTGTGCTGAGAAGTGTAGAATTTTTTGTTTTTTACAGAATCTCTTTGGTGCAAACCCTATATTTTTGGCAAATTTTTAAATGAGATGTGTAGAATAAATGACGAAATATGCACAGGACAGAAGAACGGTTTATGGATCATCAAAAAGTTGAAAATCCAGTGAATTTATTTCGGTTTTTACAGTTTCTGTCTGTGATAAATGGGCTAATTTGGGCAATTTTATTAATGGTAACATGCTCTTGAAAACCCACCAGTGGGTTTTGGGGTTCAGAGGGTCTTTCTTACAATAAGACTCATTACTTTCAATCCAACATCTACACTACTGTTCAAAAGTTTGGGGTCACCCAAATGAGTTAAAGTTGCTCTATATTAATTAAGGTTGCTCTACATTTTTTGAAGTTGCTCAAAAAATGAGTTAAAGTTGCTCTGTATTATTTGAAGTTGCTCTATATTAAAATTGCTCGATATTAGTTAAAGTTGCTCTATATTAGTTAAAGTTGCTCTACATTAGTTAAAGTTGCTCTACATTAGTTAAAGTTGCTCTACATTAGTTAAAGTTGCTCTACATTAGTTAAAGTTGCTCTATATTAAAGTTGCTCTACATTAGTTAAAGTTGCTCTACATTAGTTAAAGTTGCTCTATATTAAAGTTGCTCTATATTAGTTAAAGTTGCTCTACATTAGTTAAAGTTGCTCTACATTAGTTAAAGTTGCTCTATATTAAAGTTGCTCTATATTAGTTAAAGTTGCTCTACATTAGTTAAAGTTGCTCTACATTAGTTAAAGTTGCTCTATATTAAAGTTGCTCTATATTAGTTAAAGTTGCTCTACATTAGTTAAAGTTGCTCTATATTAAAGTTGCTCTACATTAGTTAAAGTTGCTCTACATTAGCTAAAGTTGCTCTCCATTAGTTTAAGTTAACATCTAGACTGGATTTATGATTTTTTTTAATGTTACCTTCATTGAGAAAAACTGCTTTTCTTTCATAAATAAGGACATTTCTACGTGACCCTACACTTTTGAACGGTGGTGTAAATCTAATATATAATTTTCCAATCTGACAAGCTGAGGAAGATAATAAAATGTTCTGACTTTGGAGAAAGTCTCACCGTTCCAGTAGTTGCAGATGGAGATCCTCTGACCTATAGCAGTGTAGCAGAGGTGGTAAAGGTTGGACTTGACAAACTGAGGGAAGAGGTACTTCAGGTAGTCTGTATCTGAAAGCAAACAGGAGACAAAGAGGATAAGATACAAGCCAGAGGCAGCAACAAGTCCTCACCATGATAAACATTTATTGTTTAGTTGGAGTAGTGTGTCCTCATTTTAAACTCTGCTTTTTGCAACTCCTGGGGGAAATATTTGGCCCTAGAGGTCACCAGCGAGCTGCTAACTGTGTCAGTCTGATGTCTGATGCTGAAAATAGTTTCCTGCTGTGACCAAAAACGACACTAAGCGAATGTCGAAAGTGACACAAAGCGGTTAAGTTAAGCTGAAACTCACTATAAAGATATCTGGGACTTCTATCTATCTGGTAGAAACCTGACAGCATGTTTTAAAGGCTGGAACATGGTGCTTGTTCTACTGGTACTATTATGACTAAAGTGGATGCAGTTGTGTTTTTTCTGGTGCATTAAATTTTGTAGAGTTGTAGTTGAGAGTTTTCAGCTTCAATAACATCAGTGTGACGGATAAAGTGTCATAGGACTGTCTACCTACCTACCTATATATCTATCTATAGTCTATCTATCTATCTGTCTATCTGTCTATCTATCTATCTATCTATCTATTTTAAAAAGGTAAAGGTAAGAACTTTCCAGATGTCACTCTGGCCTGGTAATAAGAAAATCTATTTAACCAAACTTCTCCGTAGGTGATCCATACAGTCCAAGTCTATTCATCTTGGCCTCAATGAGAGCTGATTGAATTTGTGGATGTTTTTTCAGGTCGTAAAGCCAACCGGAGCTGCAAATTCAGTTCATAAATCTCTGTAGCTTCAACACTGTTTTCAAAGTCTCCACTCATACATCATAATAATTATAAAAACAGTGATTATAGGAGCTGTAAACCTGGTCCCATGTTGAGGTTTCTGAAGCTGGACTCACCTCCGTACTGGCCGGCCTGAGGCGACGACAGAGAGATGAAGGAGTGGACGTTGTGGTCGGACAGAGTGGAGAGGATCCCTCTGCAGACCAGCCCACCTGCAAGAACATCAACACAAATATGCTTTCACAAACTTGTAGCTGTTTGGGGACAAAATGTTCTCACAAAGACTCCTGTCTCCTCAGTAAATATCCTATTATTGGTACTGAAGTACTGAGAAAAGCCAGTTAAAATCTCCAAAGGTGATGTCTTTAAATGTCCACTTATGTTTGACAAACCTTAAAATGTTCATTAACCGTAAAACTACTAAATTCTTTCAACTCACGAGGAAATGTTTGGACTTTCTGCTTCACATAGAACTACAAATCAATTTTCTACAAATTCTAATATTCAGCTCTGGGAATTTCCTGGTGTTGACTGCATCAGAAATCCCAAATGTCATAAAAAAAAACAACAAATGCAGATGTGAAGAACCTTTATAATTTACAGGAAGCTGCATCACTCTGATGTCAGTTATAGCAAGAATGACACAGCAGTTTAAGACACAAACTAAAGCTGTATTATAATCATAATTCATGTCTGTGTTATTTGACTCGCTGACCTTGAGAGTAGCAGATGAAGTGGACCCCGTCGGCTGCATTTTGCATTATGGGGTAAATAGCTGACTTGAACCCCTCCACCTGTTTCCACATGGGCTCCAGGCTGGCGCTTCTGTCAAACAAGTCGATGACCGTCACGTTTGTTCCAGGATGAGACTGAAAGAGAAAGTTTCAGCTCATTAACTGGAGCGTTCACAGGGAGGATCTAAGTGAGTCCTCATCTTAAACAGCTACAAGAATCTAATCTCTGATTTCAGACAGCAGCGCTATCAAAGATCCTCTGGGATGTTTGGCTTCCAACTGGTCAGGATGGGCTTTAAATATTGATGATTCATTACTCTGCGAGGAGAGCAGAAGAACTCAAGCAGAAAGAGCGACGTATAAATTTCCGTTTTGATTTTTTTTTCTCCTCACCACAAGTATCTGTTGTCTGGTTTCAGGCCACAGCTTGCTAATAGAATAAAGGTGAAAAAGAGGAACTTAATGCTGGTTTAACATCGCTGACCTCGCCAGAGTTCCCACAAAAACTTCCTTTTTTGTAATGCCACAACATATTCAGCACAGTCAGGCCTTATACTTAGTGTTTGTGAGATTTTAAAGGTGTGTGATGGAAGGATTCAAGCAGGAATGGGAACATTTCACCGTCTGTGCATTCAGCGTGAAGACTTTATCACTTTCGCTTTAGTGAATAAAACCTCCACACAAAATGAGTTTCTCACAACTTTAGTCCGTCAAATCATCGAGACTGTCTCATGATAAATTGTTAAGCAATTATGGGGACATTGCAGCAGAAAATATCTGCTATATTAAACCAAAACAACTCATTTGGAAGTCTAAAATCAAACATTTAACAGTGCAAATTGACATTGTGTTGATATTTCTGCAGGAATACTAGTTCATGTCACATGATCAGACTTTGTCTTAACTTTCTGCAAATATGGAGAACAGTAAAATGCAAAATATATGTTAGACTAAACCAAAATAGCACATTTATGAATCCATAATCACACCTTAAAGTGTATAAATCTACAATGTGGTGAGATTTTTGCAGGAGTACCAGTTCATGTCACATTATCACGGCAGCTTCAATGAATAAAACCTCACACAACCTGTTTTGTAAGCTGTCAAGATTGGCTCCTAATGTCACTACAGTACAAATATATATGATATATTGGTGGGAAAAAAATCGAATTTATACATCTATAATCACATCTTTCAGTATATAAATGCACATTATAGCGATATTTCTGCATAAATACAGCTTCATGTAACATTACAAGCCTTTTTTCTGACTGTCAAGAGCGGCTTATGATCATTTTTTTCTACATATATGGCAAACACTACAGAGCAAAATGTATGTTATAAAAAAACACATTTATGTGCTTATTTAAGTGTATGAATTCCCATTAAAGACAGATTTCTGCAGGAATACTAGTTTGTTACAAGACTTTTTCCTGATTCTACTTTTACGATAAAGTCATGTAGAGTGAAAACTGTATTGTGATTGCAGCTTTAGTGATTAAAACCTCCTCAGATAATCTGTTTTTGCACAGTTTTACATCATCAAACTGTCCAGATTGGCTCATGATAACTGTTCTGCACATATGTCCAACATTACAGACTAAAATATATGTTAGATTAAACCAAAACAGCACATTTATGAATCAATAATCACAGCTTTAAGTATATAAATCTACAATATGGTGAGATTTGTGTAGGAATACAGGTTCGTGTAACATTACAAGACTTTTTTCTGACTTTTAGTGACTAAAATCTCTATAAACCACCTGTTTTGCACAACTTTACTGCATTAAATGACCGAGACTGGCTGGTATTTAGTACAAAATATGTTATATAGATATTTTTAAATGTCTATAGTCACACCTTTATGTGAATAAAACTCCATCAGGGTGAGATTTCTGCAGGAATACCACTTCATGTCACATTACAAGGCTTTTTCCTGACTCCTCCACTGTGATAAAAGCTGATAATGAGGTTCAGTTGATGTTTTCATGATGCGGCTCCACGTTTTGCAGATAACATGGTGATATAAGGCCTGTGGAACATACTGTAACACACCATGTTCTAGACATTTAAACCCTCCAAACACCCTCAGGGATCACGTTCTCCTCCGCCCGGACACTCACCTCGTTGATGAACCGCTGCAAGTTTTTAAAATCCCCTGAACTGTCGAACAAACCGTGAACTATGATCACCGGCTTGTACCCCACCACCGCAGCCCAGAGACACGCACCGAGCAGCGGGTACAGCAGCCCGGCCGCCCCGCTGCTCCCGCTCCTCCTCCCGCCGCTGGAAGAGACGGAGCCCTTCATTGGAACTTGGAGTAATATTATAAAAAACGAAATAAAAGCTTTTTAAATAAAAAAAGGCAGCCGTTAAAAGAAAATAACACCATAAAACAGAGGTGTTGGCTAACGTCGTGCCCTCCTGTTCGGCTTCATGTCTGCTTCCAGATGCCGGCAGGTGAACCTCACAGTCCCGCAATCTGTTCTCCTGCCTCCTCGGTTCCTGCGTGTCCACTCTTTGTTTACAGTCCTGATAAAAACACCGAGCAGCCGTTTGTTCCGGGTTTAAATTAAAGGTGAAACGGCCGCTGCTGTCGTCACTTCCTGTGTCCGCTCGTCCAATCAGCGTGAAGCCGCAGTCCGCCAGTTTCATGTGGAGCTGCGAAGTAAACACGATGTTCTAGTAAACAGTAACCTTCAGGGAACGTTTCTGTAAGGTTTATGCTTAAAGCAAATGTCACAGCAAACAGCAACCTACAGGGAACCTTCATGGAATGTTTAGGGAATGTTCTCTGGACATTCTGTGACGGATCGGAGATAGGGTTGCCACTTTTCAGAAATGAAAATAAAGGACATCGTTTATGTCAAAACATAAACGATGCCTCTTTCAAATCGTTGTGAGGCAGACAATGTGCTACAAGCCTAGTTTTATCAACAGTATCTGTCTTTCAAGCTGCAGGAATAACATTGGTGTCAACAGGAACCAGTTGAAGGCTGCAGTGATTGTGGTGACACTACAGTAAATAAGAGTTAAGTTATTGAATATTAGTGTCTCTCTTTGCTGTTGCAGCAGTTTTGCAGTTTGCAGATCGTACCTGTTCACTCCATAGACACTAATGTTATTTCTGTGCAATACTGGATTCTGAAAAAACAAATTGAATGCAGAATACTGGACAAAGAAATTCTGTACAGATTATCTAAATCTAAATCTAAATCTTAACACAGTTAATATATTCACTTATTTATGTGTGTATGCATGTATTTATTGATTAATTGTTTAGTGCTGTTAACTTACCAGAGTTCTGAGTGAGTTTTTCTTTAGATAGTCAAAGGCCATTTATTGATTAGATATAGGCTATTAAATAAATGTTTATTAAAAACTAAAAAGCGTTTAAAATAATAATAAACAACTTAGGCCACATCAGCATGATTATAAGCATCCTCTGGTAAATTCACAACCAGATACTGATCTATCGGATCACATCAGACTTCAGGAGATGATTAGATGATGATAAACTGTGATCTGCTGGTTGGGTTCTCTCTGTTCTCATGTTTCTTACATGTTGATGCTGCCTTACTTCAGACAGTCCATGAGCAACAGAAAACACAGTTTGCCTTGTACCTATTGCCAGGGGTTCCAGTCTTCACACTCATGTCTGTACATTTGCAAACGTTTTTGCTTCTGTGGACGTGGTGGAGTTTCAGGTGTAGACATTTTTAAATGCGTGGGAGCAGCAGCGTCTGTAACCAGGCAACCAGAGACAGGAACAGACAGGACTGGACATGCAGAGAAGGTCTATCTGCTGGACCTCGCACTGGGTCCTCGCTACATAGGTCTAAGGAAGATGAAACTGGCTGCCATTAATATTTCCTGTGTTTTATTTTCTTCACTATATGGTTTTGATGAGTGTGTGACAGACGTGTACGGGACATTTATCCAAAGATCAGAACATGATATTGGTCTTAGTGATTTTTACCTTGTAAAAAGTGACATGATCTTATAATTCAGCAGCAGTAAATAACAGCTATACACAGTAGAAACAATGAAGTGTAATATTGAAGTAATAGACACACGTGTTTGAAAAGGAAATTGACTGTGAAGAATGATTATGATGCAAAAACAGAAAGAGCCTGTAAGCCGACAGGATTAGTTCCTCATCTGGAAGTCTGAATCTTTGTTTTTGAGTCATCAGTAAACTGTAAATGCTCAGTCATGGAGTTTACTGCTCATTTCACTCACATGTCTTCCAGCAAATAAAACAATACATGTTAACAAGCCTTGGTTTTCATCTCAGGGGGTTTTCCTGCAGCACAAGTGAGCAATCGTGGGGTATTTTTTAACAAGGATGTTTGCAAATATGCATTTATTACTTATATTAGGACATTCAGTCTCTTATGTGTTATGTATTGTGAAAATTAAATTAAGGTGCACTGCAAAAACTCAAAATCCTACCAAGTCTATTTGTCTTATTTTTAGTCAAAATGTCTCATCCCACTTGATTTAAGATAAATTCACTTAACAAGAGACATTTCAGCAGATGGCGGGACTTGTTTTAAGACAATGCATCTTAAATATCTTGTTAAGTCAAACAATCTTGAAATTATCTTGTTTTGAGTTGAGTTTTACAAGAAAACTCAAAATAAGAACGAGACGTGAAATTCTTGGTTTATGTGTCTTTGTATGTCTTCTTGTGGCTGTTTTGCCTCTTTTTGTGGCCAGTTTGTACCTTTTTTCTTG
This sequence comes from Amphiprion ocellaris, assembly GCF_022539595.1. NCBI lineage: Eukaryota > Metazoa > Chordata > Actinopteri > Pomacentridae > Amphiprion > Amphiprion ocellaris. The sequence continues at coordinate 3,182,672 of NC_072780.1, read as the reverse complement.
TAGTTTCACCCCTTTTTGTAGCCATTTTGTGCCTTTTATGGTTATTTTGCTTATTTTTGTAGCCATTTTGTGCCTTTTATAGTCGTTTTACTGCTTTTTGTTGCAATTTTGTGTCTTTTATGGTTGCTTTGCCCCTTTTTGTAGCCATTTTGTACTCTTTTATGATTGTTTTGCCCACTTTAGTCGTCCCTTTGTGCCTGTTTATGGTAGTTTTACCCCTTTTTATAGCTATTTGGACCTTTCCATGATTGTTTTGCCTCTACATGTAGTAACAACAAACACTTTGTTACTTACATTCATTCATATTCACTAAACCAGTCACACTTATTAAGGTGTGACTGATTGTCTTATCCAAACAGCAGTGTGACTGTTTAAAAACTAGGTTCATGATCTGTTTGCTGTGTGTGGAGAACAAAAGTGTAATTTAGGGTGACCTATGTGAGGGAATAGCTGAAAATAGATGAAAAGATTTTCTAGCCAGGACACTAGTTATGAACTGACCATAGAAGCAAGAAACAAGGAAACACGTGTTCTGAACAAACTCCATCTGGTTTTTAATCTGCAGAACAGGTTGTGTTTTACCTCCAGGAAGTTAGTAGCAGCACATAAACTGATCAAACTGCAGTTTGTCAGGCTTGTTTTTCATGTTTCGTTTTGAGAGGAGTGTGTCGTCTTTAAGGTGTTTGTTTTCTGAGATTCTTTTTACCACAGCTGTTTATTTGTCGGACCAAGCCTAACCCATGAGTGTCATCACTGCTGATGTTGAGGCTCATCACAAAACAAACACACCCTCCACCCGTCTCACACACCAAGAACTGAGACGATGAATGTGCTCACAGGCTTTATTAACCAGTCCTGCAGGTCGACGGCACTAAACTTTCCAAAATCACTTTCTGCTTCCAGCTCAGAGACACAAAAACCACCTGCATCAATAATCAACTTCCTTTTCTTTGGTCCATTTCAAAAACACACTTTTTAACCTACAAAAAAATCAAACGGGATCCAAAACATCTGTAAGACCTGAAAATATATGAAACACTTATTCTCTGCAGAAGGTACAAGAAAGCTACTGGTCACCTCAGGACTTGAGAAAGGAGTGCAGTCGGTTTATGCTGGCTCTGATTAGTGCTGGAGTGTCAGGTTGGTTTTAGCTTTCATTCACTGGAGCATCAGACGCCTTTAGGAGAGTCCAATGTATGATACAATGTGACCGCAGATAGAGAAAGATCTTCGCCAAAAGCTTCAGAAAAGCATCAAAAGCACCTCAGAGCCGCTGAGTTCAGTCTTTAGGCTCTTTCAGAATTAAGTGAAGCGTTACAAGTGGTGTGCGTGACAAAAAAACGAAACCATGAAGACATGTAGGAAGCGTTTTCAGGAACATAGTGTTTTGTTCAGCAGCAGCTCTACACGGGAGGCTGCAGCAGATCCTGCAGCTCACACAGGGTTTCCTTCAGAGTGCGAGCCAGAGTTTCTGCGTTGGTCTCCTCGCAGCAGTTGAAGGCGGTGACGGAGAAGTGGACGTGGTCGGCCTGAGGGTTGTAACAGACGGCGTAACCGTCAGGAACGAGGGGCCCGAAGCACATGACGCTGTCGGTGTTCGCTGGCACCTGGAGGGACGAGACGGGAGAAGACGAGTGAACTCAGCAGCAGGTTTCTGAGAGATAAAATTTTAGGTGGTGAGACTAATTTAAACCTCCTGTTGTCCTCATTTACAGGCACCAAAAAATATTATTTCCTTGTCTGAAAAAAAATCCAAAAATTCAGCAAAAAAATCCCCCAAATTTCTGAAAATTTGCAAAAACCTTCAGGAAGAAAATTCCAAAAATTCCTTAAAAGTTTTATTTAAAAAAATCCCCCAAATTTGGCAAGAAAATTCTTGTAAATATTTTTTTTAAAAAATGAGTAAAAATCTTCAAAAAAATCATAAAAATATCTAAAGTGATTCCATATATATCAGTAAAACTCCTAATATTTTCTTAAGAACATTCACATAAAAATCAACCAAAATCCAGCCACATTCGCTGGATTTTGATTGATTTTGGCCTTGGAGTCTGGCCAGTCTTTTCTTCAGGAGGAAATGACATCATACGGAGCAGGTCATGTGATCTGGAATTAACACACTTCCTGGAGAGGTGAGTGGTTTGTTATTTTCCATATAAAATTTGATATATTGCCAAAAAATAAATATCTGTCATGATTATCTCAACTTAATAAAAAGAACACAATCCAAACTATTTCTGAATCAGCTCATTTTATTATTGTTTAGCTCATTAGAAGGTGGTTGTTATTTAAATGGGACGGTTATTTAGTTGACGTTTTAGTGATATCCAGTCATTTTTTATTAATAAATGATTGTTTCCATAATAAATAATTATGGAATTTGTAAAGACATGATCTTGATGAACATAAAAAACATTAGTTTTTCTACTTTTAATAAAAATGTATGCAGACATATCCCATGGACTTCAAAAGTCCCTCAGTTATAAATTGACCTACAGTTCAGAAAACATCACTCACTAACTTCTGCATCATCGGCTCAAAGATGGAACTTTTCATGACAGCTTCAGTTTTTTTTTTAGATATCTTAACTCAGCCATAATCAGAGATTATTTGATCTACTTTGTCTAACATTGCAGATTCTGAATCAATGACATGGTGAGAAATGAGAGTGAAAATTTAAGGCTTTTATTTTAAATATTTCCTGAGATATTGTTGTTTAAATACAGCCTCAAATTTAAATGTGCAAAAACGCATTGATAGTGGGTCGACCGGCAATTTTTAAACAAATTATCTCGAAAAGTACTTAGTATAGCAAGCTAAAATTTCACAAATACCATTTTAAATGTGCATAGTTCATCATTTCCAGTTTATAATGGTGTCAAACTGAAGGCCACTGATGATTTGAGATAAAACAAGCCAGGAGTGAGTCATGAGGTTGACAAAGTACAAGCTGTTCATGTGGTAATAATGTTGTAAAAATGTTATGACATGAATGTGACTTGCAAAACGATCACAGTCATAAAAATCACATGCTGTCAGGAACATAGCTGAATAACAGAACCATCAAATGTGACTGTAATCACATAAAAAAGTGGCTGGAAATTCCCAGAACGCTTGTGTTGGCAGTAAATGAGCCACAAAACAGGTCAAAACAACCGAAGATCAAGTGACAGAAAGTTCCAGTCACTGTATCACAAAACAACAACACAAACACCTTCTGCAGGACCAACAAACACACACCTGTCCTGTGCGGAGCTTCCAGTGTGTCGCCAGGCCATACGCTGTGTCCATGAAGACTTTGGGGATGCTCAGTCCCTCCTCGATGGCCTGCAGCTTCAGCCCCAGCAGGTGGCGATCTATACCGTGTCCTTTCAGAGCCTGAACAGCAGAAAACAGAAGAGAAACTACAGGATCTGTGTCTATTAGATAAAACATTCTGTAAGAGCTGGTAAAGTTTGTTATTCACCTGCTTGGTCAGAGCTGTATAAGCATCCACAGCTTCTCTGAACAGCTCCAGCTTTGCTTCCCTCTGCAATGCAAAAAACCTGTTACTCCAGGCTACAAAATGAACAACTGTTAGCTGCAGCAGACAAACTTCTCACCGATACGGTCGGATCATCAAAGGCCAGAACGAATTTGAGCGCCTGATTGGTGGGCGATCGGATGAACTCCGTCCTTCCTCCTCGAAACATCCTCTGAGAGGCGATGTCGAAGGTAGGACAGACCTCGTTGTGAACTCTGAGGGAAACGATAAAGGATTAACGGAGATCTGAACACGACATACTGCTGATTTCAGGTGAAACACAGAAACTGTCTCTGGCTGCCAAGAAGACACTTTTTAGTGGTAAAATCCTGCTCGATGGATGTTCTGCTCATCATTCCTGCAGACAGAAACGTACAGATAGACAATCTAATGTTATTTTTCACACCTTTGGAAGATTTGAGAGCTAAATATTGTATTTTAAAAGCTGCATAAATTCATCTGCTCCAACAGATCTCTGCAGGACAGTCGACACATGCTGCTGGAACAGTTCAGCTATAGTCCTGTTCTGGTAGAAAGGTAGCTGATCAGCTCCAACTTTCACCTGTGGAACAAAACTGCAAATAAAATGGGACATGATGAGTTTTCTCCTGCTGCTCGGAGACAGGATGAGGAGCTCAGGCATCTGGACGAAGCTCACAGAAGATGAACTTCAAAGGAGCCAGTGGAGGTTGTTTTCAGCAGCTGGTCCTGATGCCTCCTGGATGATGTCCAGTTGTTTTCTGTTGCGTCCTGAGTTCCCAGGAAAACTCAGGCTACGTTCCAAAATCACAGACTTTTTCCTTTAAGGACAGCTTCCCTCACAGAGTACACACTGTTTCGTGCAGTAAACACACAACTGGGACGCCTGAAGGTCAAAGATTAACCCTGTAAGACCCACAAAATTTGCCCAAAAAATTTGCAAAAATTTAAAAATAGAATATGTGTGTACATATATATAATGCAAAAGATTAAAAATAAAAGAAACAAACAAAAAATGTATATATATCTATATATATCTAAATGAGCAAAAAATAAAGTAAATAAAACAAAAAAAATCATAATACATGTATATATGTATAATTAGTTTTTTTAGTAAAAAATATATATATATAAAATATTAAATACAATATATACATATTATATAGAAAATAATGAGAATAAATACATTTTTTATTTATATATATATATATATATATATATATATATATATATATATATATATATCCATTTTTTAGCAAAAAATATATAAAAATGTATCTAAAAAAATCTATAAAATGTAATATATATTTGCTTGTTTTTTCTATATTTGGTTTTTATATATATATATATATATATATATATATATATATATATATATATATATATATATATATATATATATATATATATATATATATAAAAATAAAAAAATAAATAATAGAAAATAATAATAAAAAAATAAAACTGCTGTTGTATTTTTGCCACAGTGGGTTTTTCAGGGTTTAGGTGCAATATTCTGACACAGTCTGTCCTGCTGAATGAGATGTAATCAGTGTTTATGTGTGACGTAACTGTGCAAAGGATTGTGGGTCAGAATGTCCAGAAAAGCTGTAAAATCTGACCCAGTGAAATCGAACATGCAGGTATTTTTGACCTGCTATGTACTGGGAGATACTAAATGTTTTCCTGCTGTACTGTAAGCAGCGGTCCACAACCACCAGGCTGCAGGTCATTCACTGAAGTTTAAGAACTACTAGATCATCTTCCCATCACTTCTGTTTTGTTTCCTGCCCTGGACTCACAAACATCACAACGACTCACAAAACAAACATCTCCGGAGAGCTTCTTTGTACAGAGGGAGAGACTGAGACAGAACTAAGTACGTAGTAAAAACATATTTAGCAAGAAAAAGTAATTTTATTTGTTTAGGATACTTTTTTAAATTAATAAAAACATAAAAGATTAATATTTACTGCACAATGACCAGTCTGCCGAAAACTGTCTTGCCTGAAACCAGTTCATGGTGCAAAATAGTTTGGAGGCCGCTGCTGTATGGTGTGGAAGTGTGGATATTGGAATGGACCCCAGATCATCTAAGTAGTCATGTCAGGTTTGTTTTAAGAGTTGAAGAGCTTAGGTTTGTCCTGTTCCCCTCCAAAAGCTCCACAGAACTATTAACGTTTCACAATTCAAGCAATAACATAAATGGAATATGATATTTTCATAATGATGTACCATTTATTTGGCTTTACTCCTGCAAACAGCGAGCGTATCCCATGTCCCACTGCACCTGAAAGCACCATGAATCTAACACTGACCTGTAGTAGGTGAGCTGCAGGGCGACCTGGATGAAGGAGTTCGGACTCAGCTTGTGCTGCTTGGGAAGCTCTTTGCCGAACCTCTTGAAGTTGAAGACGTGGACGTCGAGGTCGTTGATCAGTCTGCAGGAAATTTACCACAAACATGTAAGAATAACTCTAAAATCAAGCTTCACCTGTTAGTACAACAAATTACGGTGCTTTCAGATGAATCCAGCAATTCCTCCAGTTTTTCCAGTTCTGGTTGATAAACTGTGACATTTTGTTGATTTGTTTCAAAGACAACATGCCAGCAGGTTTTGGGGATTAGTGTTAAAAATATTGAGCTTATTATACTCTGTGATATGAATCAGAAAACTTTATGTCTACTGTAAGATTTGAGAAGCTGTAACCAGCAAATATTTGGTTGTTTACTGGATAAATAACTTCATTTTCTGTATAAAGTAATTGACAAATTGGCTTCTTGTTTGTGCGATATGATGCTAAATGTATATTTTTTTGTAGTACGACAAAAATGATACACAAAACAACGAATAAAGCAAAATACAAAATGACAAAAAAACAACAAAAACAAGAAAAAATACTACAAAAATGAGACACAAAACAACAAAAGCGAGAAACAAAATGACGAAAATTGAGACAACACAAAACAAAAAAGACAAAAAATTTGACAAAAAAGTTAGAAAGTCACAAAAGAACGGACAAACGACACAAGCAAGACAAAAAACAAAAAATGACAAAAATCATATGCAAAACAACAAATAAAGCAAAACACAGAATGACAAAATAAGATAATAAACACAAGAGAGACAAAAAAGGAAACACAAAATGACAAAAACTTGAGACGAATGACAGACAAAAAAAGACAAAAACAAGACAAAATATTACAAATGAGACACAAAACAGCAAAAACGAGACAAACGACACGAAACAAAAGAGACAAAAAATTTGACAAAAAAGTTGGAAAGCGACAAAAAATGACAAAATATCAAGAAACAAAACGACAAAAAAATAGACTAACAACACAAGCGAGACAAAAAAAACCATAAAATGACATAAATGATGCTCAAAACATGGAATAAAGTAAAACACTGGGGTCAAAACTGCTGTTAAAAACCTAATTTCCACTAACACACTTTAATTCTAGCAGATGTTGTGAATGGAGGAACTTCTGTCCTGTTTAAATCCACAGAGCACAGTAAGACAAAGCTCCACTCACTTTACTTTAATTTAACCGTCTGAAGGCTTCGTGTTTGGGTTGAGGTCAGGACTGAACGTCACACAGAGACAGACTTCTGAGTCAGTGAGCGTATTATTTCCATCAAGGTTACATAAACACAGAGGAGATAAAGGTGTTTGCACTCCTGCGACTAACTTCTCTGCTGTTAAACACTCTAGAGGAGGAAACTGAGCTCTTACATGTCCAGGTTCTGCTTGGCGTGTTCGATGTCCCTCTTGATTTCCCGGTCGATGTGGAAGTAGAGCTTCTTGGGCATCGGCAGCGGCACCAGCGGCGCTCTCTTTGGGTCTGGTTTCTCACTGTAGCCAAGAAAAAAACACCAATGTAAAGCAGAAATCCAGCCGTTTCCACCTGAAAACCAGTGACTTTCACATAATTATCGGTTTCTTTACCAGGAGGAATCAATGTGCAATCTGGCAAAATGTTTTACTAGTGGTGGGACGTTATTAGAAAATGTATCTAATTAATTAAACCTCGTGTCGTCCTGAGGGTCAAAATTGACCTGTTTTACAGTTTCACAGTGAAACTTCTGATGTCCACATTTTCAACATCTTCGGGAAATTTTTGAACATTTTTTTGGTGGAAAAAAAAGAAACGTTAAAAATGTTTCTTAAGAACATTCACAAAAAAAATCAACCAAAATCCAGTGAATTTCGCTGGATTTTGGTTGATTTATATGTGAATGTTCTTAAAGAAAATATTACAAGTTTTACTGATATATGTTGTATCACTTTAGATATTTTTAGGATTTTTTTGGAAGATTTTTACTCATTTTTTCAAAAATATTTACAAGAATTTTCTTGCCAAATTTGGGAATTTTTTTGAAATAAAACTTTTAAGGGAAACTTTTAAGGAATTATTGGAATTTTCTTCCTGAAGGTTTTGTAAATTTTCAGAAATTTGGGGAAATTTTTTGCTGAATTTTTGGATTTTTTTTTGGAAGATTTTTACTAATTTTTAAAAAAAAATATTACAAGAATTTTCTTGTAATATTTAGGGATTTAAAAAAAAATAAAATAAATAAAATTTTTAAGGGAAACTTTTAAGGAATTATTGGAATTGTCTTCCTGAAGGTTTTGTAAATTTTCAGAAATTTGGGGAAATTTTTTGCTGAATTTTTGGATTTTTTTTGGAAGATTTTTACTAATTTTTAAAAAAATATTACAAGAATTTTCTTGTAATATTTAGGGATTTTTTTTTTTTTTTTTAAATAAAATTTTTAAGGGAAACTTTTAAGGAATTATTTTCTTCCTGAAAGTTTTGCAAATTTTCAGAAATTTTGGGAAATTTTTTTTTGTAATTTCTCGATTTTTCTCAGACAAGGAAACTATATTTTTTGGTGTCCATAAATGAGGACAACAAAGCAGCTGTTATCCATCCATCCATTATCTATACACCACTTAATCCTCATTAGGGTCATGGGGGGAGGGGGGGGGGGGGGGGGGGCTGGAGTCTATCCCAGCTGACTCAGGTGAAGGCAGGGGACACCCTAGACAGGTCACCAGTCTGTCACAGGGCTACATACAGAGACAAACAATCACTCTCACATTCACACCTACGGGCAATTTAGAATGATCAATTAACCTCAGCATATTTTTGGACTGTGGGAGGAAGCCGGAGTACCCGGAGAAAACCCACGCATGCACAGGGAGAACATGCAAACTCCATGCAGAAAGATCCCGGGAAAGCCGGGACGCGAACCAGGGACCTTCTTGCTGCAAGGCGAAAGTGCTAACCACTACACCACTGTGCAGCCCAGCAGCTGTTATAACAATGTAAAGAAGACATAAATCCATTTTCTGTCCGGTATTTAAATGGAATGAATACCGAGTCCCATGAGTTAATCAGACTTGTTGGATTGTTTTATTGTCTGTCTGTTGTAAAATTCAGACTGGATCCCCACAGAGGACGCTGATCGTGTCTCATCATTTCAACCCTCCGTCTCACCAGTACTCCAGGATGTGATGCAGCAGCGTTGCTATGGGAGGACCTTCGGCTGTGGCTTGTTCATACAGGAGACCCCAGGAGCCGTCCTCCCCCACCACAAACTGGACAAACACAGACGACAATCAGCCGAGTTTCTACTCAACTAAACCAACCATATTCACTGATTATCTCACCTGCAGTGTTTTGTCAAACCAGCGGTTCCCGCTGTTGGAGAACGTCCCGCCTCCATGCAGAACCTGAGCTGCTTTACGGCTGGCATACCTGTCAATCAAAGGGAGAAGAACATCAGACAAATAGAATAGAATAGAATAGAATAGAATAGAATAGAATAGAATAGAATAGAATAGAATAGAATAGAATAGCTTTATTGTCATCATACAAGGGGGCTGGACGAAAATATAAGCAGCTGCATTGAAACAAGCTAAATTAACAACAATAAATAACAAAATCAAATGTACAAATAAAATAAAACTATATTCAGAATTCCAACATACACAAAAGAGGCAAGACACATACAGTACAGCGAGAAGGAGATCGAATAAAAACCAATAAAATAGAATAAATATGAGCAGGAGATGAGCAGCGTTATTAACCCTCCTGTTGTCTACATTTACAGGCACCAAAAGAGTTATTGTTTCCTTGTCTGAAAAAAATCCAAAAATTCAGCAAAAAATTTCCCAAATTTCTGAAAATTTGCAAAACCTTCAGGAAGAAAATTCCAATAATTCCTTAAAAGTTTCCCTTAAAAGTTTTATTTTTAAAAATCCCCCAAATTTGGCAAGAAAATTCTTGTAAATATTTTCCTAAAAAATCCTAAAAATATCTAAAGTGATTCCATACATAGCAGTAAAACTTCTAATATTTTCTATGAGAACATTCACATAAAAATCTACCAAAATCAAATTTTGCTGGATTTTGGTTGATTCTTATGTGAATTTTCTTAAGAAACATTTTTAACATTTCTTTCCCACCAAAAAATTTTCAAAAATTTCCCAAAAATGTTGAAAATGTGGACATCAGAAGTTTCACTGTGAAAATAATTTTTTTTTTCCCACATTTTCAAACTTTAAAACGGGTCATTTTGACCTGCAGGACGACACGAGGGTTAAAAGTGACCCTGTGTTGTTGTTTTGAGTTCAGAAGTCTGATGGATCATGGGGTAAAACAGTGAATAAACTAATTATTCCAGATCTCAGACATAAACTGTGAACGTGTCTCAGTCTATAGATATAAATCTGCCAACATAAAGCGACAGAATAAACGGAGGAAGTCACAATCGTACGCTTCAACCAAACGTCAACAGACGACACAATCGTATCTGAACAGAGGATTTCTCAACTGCCTGAGCAAACACAGCAACGCCTGAGAGAATTCGACCAGGAAAACACAAGAATTAGCACAAAAAAAAAAGACTCTTTCATGTCAAAGTGAAGACAGATTTCAACTAAATAATATCGATTAATAGACATTAGAAAAGGTCAAATAAGAGATAAGTGTTCAGATGCATCGTTGGCTGAATGGAAAGTTCTTTTTCTGGAAATTCTGGTAAAAAAAAAAAAAAAAAAAAGATTGTAGAAATCGACAATAATCAAAGAGGTTCAGAATGTGTGTGTGTGTGTATGTGTGTGAACGTACTTTTCATCCGATATCCTCATGACCGGAGAGTCCAGACACAGAGAGAAAAGTCCCGTCTCGATGAGCCTCACCGACTCCTGGTTCAGTTTATCTGAGACGAAACAAGCAGAAAAGAGCGTTTTAGTTGTTCAACATCAGATTCAGTGACTCAGCTCGGATGTAAAATCACCATTTTGTCGACACACAACAAAAGCAGTTAGATAAATTTACCAAAACAAGATGTGAAACAAAGGACTTATGTGACGATCCGTGTATGTTTGTCCGTCTGTCCGTCTGTCTGTTAGCAACATTACTCAAAAACAGACTAACGGATTTGGATGAAATTTTAAGGGGAGGTCAGAAATGACACAAGGACCACAAGAACATCTTCAAGAACCTACAAGAGAAGTCCAGACGTCTCTTGTAGGTTCTTGAAGACGTTCCACCTCTCATCCAAGATGAGATGTCTTCAATAACCAAGTCCAGTTGAAAAATCCTGTCGGTTCTCTACAGAACCTCCAGTTTTCTTTCCTCTAAAATTCATGTTTCTACTCCGTCAAGGAACACAGCAAAGTCACGTGATGATTGGTGTACGTTTGTCTGTCTGTCTGTCTGTGTGCAACATTGCTCAAAAACGGACCAACGGATTTAGATGAAATTTTCACAGAAAGTCAGAAATGACACATGGACCAAGTGATTAGATTTTGGCAGTGATGCGGCTTATAGTCTGGATCCACGGACTTGTTAAAGATTTCTATACAATTAATTGTGATCCTACTACAAATCAACCGCTGTGGACTTATCAGGACTTATCCATCAGAAATGATCCAAGGAACAACTGATTAAATTGTGGAGGTGTTTCTGAGTCCCACCAATCCCCGCTGCCGCTACATATTTAGGTCATGTGATTTGGTATCATACACATAACGTACACATGCATAACACACACCTGTGCTCAGAGCAAGGTCATTTTTTAAATTAAATGAAGCGCATTTACACCTTGGAACGTAGAAAACAACTAACCACACCACGGATCTGCTGCTCTCTTGTATTTAACGGCTAAAACCACCACTAATGTGCTTTAATCCACCTGTCCAGTGGTGATTCTCCTATCAGACAGGTGTGTTTACCTCTGAGCAGGCGGTTGTACGCTGCTCCCCAGGTGTGTCGGTGTTCGCTGGTCAGGATCCCCATCGGCTCCTTGTCCGTCTTCCAGGACTGAGATCTGATCCTCAGCAGCTGAGCGTGAATCTGACTCTCCGTCATCCGAGAGCCGTCGCTGTTGTAAACGTCCAGCTGGAAGAACTAACGGACAGAGAGAAAACGTTTGAGGAAGAAGAAGAGATGCTAGAAAGATGAATCTGGACCCAAACAGGCCTCTGAATCTCATACGGTGAACATATAGTTATTATGGATATATTTTAACTAGTTTTGGAAAAATTTGAGTAGTTTTAGGAAATTTCCGACTGATTCCACACATTCAGACAACAAACATGGACAGATTTAAGTTAGTTTGGACAAATTTTGAGATATTTTAGATGAATTTCAAGTAGTTTTATTCAGATTTGCAGTCATTTTTTGACTATTTAAAATCTTTTTGTATGAATTTTAAGCAAATTTGAACATTCATTGAGCCATTTTGCACAAATTTTAAGTAATTTTGGACAAACTGTTAGAATTTTTTTGACATATTTTGACTGGTTTTAACTAATTTTGAGCTATTTTAAACAAATCTTGAGTCATTATGGAACTTTTTAACTCATTTTTGAGTAGTTTTGAGCTATGACCAATTTAGAGAGTTTTTTTTAAACATATTTTAATGCATTTAGGACAGATTTCGTGTAATTATGGGGAAATTTCAACTAATTTTGGACAGCTTTTGAGTTATTTTACACAATTTTAAGTCATTATAGACAACTTTGAGAAATCCTTGACATTTTAACTCATGTTAGACCAATTTTGAGGATTTTTTGTCATGCTTTTGATCTGCTATGAAGACAAGTGAAGACGAACAGGTGACGGTCTATGAGATTTATCTGAAGTCAAACCACTCGGATCAGATTTGTTTTCATTCTTCTCTAATCTTCCAGGACGACCTGCTGCCAAAAACCTGACGTCCAATCAGTGAGCTTACTCTGCGGTCATGTGACTTGTGTTTACAAGGCTTGGCTCGCCTCTAATTGGTTTAGTCCTTAAGAAACCGAACAAACAAGCAGCAAAGAGAAAACCCTGCAGGTGTGACTGCACAAGATCTGACATGACTGCTGCGTTGTACAACCAGAGAACAACAACAGGATCTGATTCGTCCGCTGCGTGTCGCTACAGCCCACCTGGTAGTTCCTGACGACGGTGATGTGCGTCGGCGAGCGTCTGGATCGACCGTAGTGGGCGATGTAGTCGTGTTTGGGACCAGGAATCCTGCAGGAGGAGAAGAGCAGCGGGTAGAGCTCCATGCACAGAGGCATCCCTCGCATGGACTCGGCCGGCAGCTGCCCTCTGACAGAGAAACAAACGCATGAGTCTCTGTGAACATTCAGTTTCTATTATAAATCTACTGTTCTGGAAATGAAAAAAATGAGACACAAAATAACAAAACAAGACACAAAATGACCAAAACGAGACACAAAATGACAAAAACAAGACACAAAATGACAAAACCGAGACACAAAACGAGACAGGAAATGACAAAACCGAGACACAAACTGACAAAAAAGACACAAAACAACAAAAACGAGACACAAAATGAAAATAATCACAAAAATCTTTTTTTTTTTTTTTTTTTTAGATTTATTTGCCATTTTATGAATGTCTTCAAGCTATTGAGCAGCTTTTGTTGTTTGGAAAATGTTCTCAACACACTCTGACCGACAAAAATCCACCTAAACAACACATAAACAACTTTATGTCCTTTGTTAAGTCATAAAAACATCCATAAAAAAATAATACTATACTTTATCTTTTCATTTACCATTTGAAATGCAAAGTATCAAGAAAAATTTTGTGATTAAATGACATGGAAATGGAGATAAAAAAAAGTAGAGAAAAACACAGAGAAGAAGCTAAAAACTAAACTGCTGCTCAGACTTTGAGCAAACAGACTGCAGATACGGTTACAGTCAAATAAATATAGATGCAGATTAAGTTCATGCAGAGAAACGCCAGCCGGGTCAAAGGATGCAGCTCCAAAATAGACGATGGTGAAAGTTAAAATGCCCCCAGAGGGTTACTGGGGCATTTAAATGAAGCCTGACGACACATTAGAGTCCAGTTATAAATAAAAACCAACTCTCATTGTCACAGCAGAGAATTACTAGACGCTGGTTTAATTTGGAATTACTGTATTTTACTGTATTAATCATTACAGGCCACTAAATATGGATTTAATTTAGGCTGAAGTCTAATATTGGTATTTTATGGCACTTTATACTCATACTTCTCTCTTTTGTACTCCACTCTTTTCATCACTAGTTTCTACTGATTTTCCACATTTTGCAGATTATTATTGATAATCAGCTTCCAAACGATGATGCCTCATCATTTCATCAAGTTATTTAAGTCTGAAATTGAGTTCTTAAATGTTTAATTTTGGAATAAAAAGTTAAAATAAAGTCTGACAGTCCTTCCTAAAATATATTTTTTAAACATTTGTGTTTGAAACAATATCAGTATCGATAGACAGATAGACAGATAGACAGACAGACAGACAGACAGACAGACAGATAGACAGACAGACAGACAGACAGACAGACAGACAGACAGACAGACAGACAGACAGACAGACAGACAGACAGACAGACAGACAGACAGATAGACAGACAGATAAATAGATAGATAGACATTCAAAGACTTACGTGTTGATTTTGGCCTTGAAGTCCAGGACTGCTGCTATCAGTTTAGATGCAAACCTGAGTGGAAACAAACATGTTTTTATTGTTATTATGGAACAGATTTACAGTTTTAAACTTCAACTACACATTAAACCATTCATAATCAGGCATAGAGGAACCCAAAGACTTTCCAGGCAGGACCAAAGGTTTATCAAATGGTCAGAAATAACAGGAAAATGTCTAGATTTCTGCTAAATAAGGCGACACAGCCTGATTTGCTATATTATGAGGACTGATGATGCTTTCTGTTCACTCCCAAATGTCTATTCTGAACGGGAAAATATTAGAAATTAGTTAAATATTTCATTAAAACAACTCTAAACTCAACACTGCACACCTAAGAAGCGTGTTTCGTGGTTTTTCTAGTGCTAATTACCAAGAATTTCACCAAAGCAGACCCTTTTTCATCCTGAAAGACCTGCTGTACAGTAACCAGCTGTTAGGGCAGCACAAAGAGCAGAAAGTTGTCGTGTTACCAAGTCAAAATGACAACAGTGGATTGATTTACACAGTAAACAGCTGAGAATCCGGATCATGAGTGGACGAGGCCTCAGAGACACAACGCTAAAATAAACACGGTGTTGTTGTTGCTCGCTGGAAGCTGGAAACGAGATTCAATGAGTAAAGACGACAGAAACACAAAGTGGTCCTCCAGAAGGTCCAATCTGGTCCTCAAAGTGTAAAAATTCCAGAGAAAACATTAACTGCAGATCGTAAATTAGTAAAACTATAAATTTAAAATCATTTCTAGATCATGACAAGTTGTTTGGATCATGAAGTAAAATACTAGATTGTTCATTGTTCTTTTGTCCTTTTGTGTCTCATTTTTGTAGTATTTTGTCTTGTTTTTGTTGTTTTTTAGTCTGACTTTTGCCATTTGTTTCTCATTTTTAATTGCTTTATGTTTCCTTTTTGTCTTGCTTGTGTTTTTTTTTTTTTTTTTATCATTTTTTGTTTCACTTTATTCATTGTTTTTGTCTCGTTTTTGTTGTTTTGTCTTTTTTGTCACTACGTGTCTCATTTTCGCAATATTTTGTCCTTTTTTTGTTGTTTTTTTGTCTGACTTTTGTAGTTTGTCTCATGTTTTTGTCGTTTTCTCGTTTTTATCGCTTCGCATTTCCTTTTTGTCTAGCTTGTGTTTTTTGTTGTTTTTTATCATTTTGTCTCGTTTTTGTCTTTTGTAGTTAGTCTCACATTTTTGTCGTTTTGTGTTTCCTTGTGTTTTTGTCTTATTTTTGTCAATTTGTGTTTTGCTCTATTTGTTGTTTTGTGTATTGTTTTTGTTGTTTTAGTCGTTTTTTTGTCACTCGTGTTGTTAGTCTTTTTTTGCCGTTTTCTCTTTTGTTTTTTTGTCTGATTTTTGTCATTTGTCCATTTTTTTGGCACTTACAAATTTTTTGGTCAAAGTTTTTGTCTCTTTTTGTTTTGTTTCGTGTCGTTTGTCTTATTTTGTGTTGGTTGGTGTCTCGTTTTTGGAACTTTGTGTCTCATTTTTGCAATATTTGTCTTTTTTTTCGTCTTTTTTTGTCTGACTTTTGTCATTTTGATCATAAAGTAAAATACTTTATTGTTCAGTTCCACATATCTGTGACTAAACGTTGTGTTTCTTTGTACATGTGTACCAAATGTACTTTTTTGCATTAAAACAAAGGAACCATTAGGAGTTGTGGTTATTTCCAGGTTATTATGCTGTGATTTTACTGCTCACTGGAGATCAGATTGAGCTGAATGTGGAACCTGAACTAAGACTAGTGTGACACCCCTGATTTACACTGTTTGAATTATAAGACTGAGTGACATCAGAGGGTTTATATCTTGAAAAATTAGATTTAGAATGAGGTGATGTGTTCCAAAATGAAAAACGTGGAGGTCAAATATCAGCTTTGATGCCAGATTTTATACAAACATATATAAAATGACCATTAACTGGTGACTATTTGGATTAAACAAGCAG